>NC_088402.1:71839557-71874557 GCF_034236695.1 Oncorhynchus nerka | reverse complement strand
CTTTGAATTTAAGGGTTGATCTGTGTTAATCAACAACCATGTGAAGGGAGAGACCAAAAGAGAACTAAGCAAACAATGAGGATATTGGGAAGCATGCTACGAACCAGAAAACACACAAAGGCTACCTTGAGTAGACTTCCCCACTTTTCCCATCCCAGCCCAGCAAAGCTAGTTCTGTATGTGGCCCACTGTATAGCCCAATAGCTTGCATATTAATACAATTCTCTTCTGACCAGCTCACTTATTCTGATTGACTGTTTTGGGGTTCAATCAGGGACTGTGAATCTAAATCTCCTCTGTTGACATTTAGCCTAACTCTCCACATTTTATCAGTGAGAGATTGTGTGTGTGTGTGTGTACTGTGAAATTAAATATCTTTCCCTGACATTTAGCCTTGCAAATCAGTCAGAGAGAGGGGCATCATGGGAATGCAAATCTTCAACCCTGCAATGTATTATTTCTGTGTGTGTGTGAGTAATTGTAGGGGTATAGGTGTGTGTGTGTGTGTCTGAGTGTGTGTGTGAGTAATTGTAGGGGTATAGGTGTGTGTGTGTGTGTGTGTGTGTGTGTGTGTGTGTGTGTGTGTGTGTGTGTGCGTGCGGGTGTGTGCGTGCGGGTTGTGCGTGCGGGTGTGCGTGCGGGTGTGTGTGTCTGAGTGTGCGTGCGGGTGTGCGCGTGCTTGCGTGAGTGTGTGCGTGCGGGTGTGTGTGCGTGCGTGCGTGTTTGCGTGCGTGCGGGTTTGTGTGTTTGCGTGCGTGCGGGTTTGTGTGTGTGTGTGCGTGCTTGCGTGAGTGTGTGCGTGCGTGCGTGTTTGCGTGCGTGCGGGTTTGTGTGTGTGTGTGTGTGTGTGCGTGCGTGCGGGTTTGTGTGTGTGTGTGAGACTTTATCTGAACTGTGGAATACACAGTTATTAGGAGGGGAGAGCCTGTCACTCAAGTGTCTCCAGAGGGAGAAGAGACCAGCCAAGATGGAAGAGGAAAGAAGAGAGGAGGAGAAAAGAGAGAGAGAGAATAGATATCTAATGAAGGAGAGTGAAGTGTCAGTGCAGCCATTGTGTTGTTGGGGTAGCTGTGCCCCCATCTACTGACTTTAAGATTGCCATTCAACTTTTGCCTCTCTTGTTTTTATGGCAGCCTTTCCTTTGTGTGTTAGAAGGAGACTAAACAAGAGGAGAGGAGGGTGAAGAGAGGAGAGGAAGATGAAGAGAGGAGAAGAGGATCGTAAAGCAGGCCTTTGTGTGTTAGAAGGAGATGAAACAAGAGGAGAGGAGGGTGAAGAGAGGAGAGAAAGATGAAGAGAGGAGAAGAGGATCGTAAAGCAGGCCTTTGTGTGTTAGAAGGAGATGAAACAAGAGGAGAGGAGGGTGAAGAGAGGAGAGGAAGATGAAGAGAGGAGAAGAGGATCGTAAAGCAGGCCTTTGTGTGTTAGAAGGAGACTAAACAAGAGGAGAGGAGGGTGAAGAGAGGAGAGGAAGATGAAGAGAGGAGAAGAGGATCGTAAAGCAGGCCTCTGTGTGTTAGAAGGAGACTAAACAAGAGGAGAGGAGGGTGAAGAGAGGAGAGGAAGATGAAGAGAGGAGAAGAGGATCGTAAAGCAGGCCTTTGTGTGTTAGAAGGAGATTAAACAAGAGGAGAGGAGGGTGAAGAGAGGAGAGGAAGATGAAGAGAGGAGAAGAGGATCGTAAAGCAGGCCTTTGTGTGTTAGAAGGAGACTAAACAAGAGGAGAGGAGGGTGAAGAGAGGAGAGGAAGATGAAGAGAGGAGAAGAGGATCGTAAAGCAGGCCTTTTGTGTGTTAGAAGGAGACTAAACAAGAGGAGAGGAGGGTGAAGAGAGGAGAGGAAGATGAAGAGAGGAGAAGAGGATCGTAAAGCAGGCCTTTGTGTGTTAGAAGGAGATGAAACAAGAGAAGAGGAGGGTGAAGAGAGGAGAGGAAGATGAAGAGAGGAGAAGAGGATCGTAAAGCAGGCCTTTGTGTGTTAGAAGGAGATGAAACAAGAGGAGAGGAGGGTGAAGAGAGGAGAGGAAGATGAAGAGAGGAGAAGAGGATCGTAAAGCAGGCCTTTGTGTGTTAGAAGGAGACTAAACAAGAGGAGAGGAGGGTGAAGAGAGGAGAGGAAGATGAAGAGAGGAGAAGAGGATCGTAAAGCAGGCCTTTGTGTGTTAGAAGGAGATGAAACAAGAGGAGAGGAGGGTGAAGAGAGGAGAGGAAGATGAAGAGAGGAGAAGAGGATCGTAAAGCAGGCCTTTGTGTGTTAGAAGGAGACTAAACAAGAGGAGAGGAGGGTGAAGAGAGGAGAGGAAGATGAAGAGAGGAGAAGAGGATCGTAAAGCAGGCCTTTGTCTGTCTGCCATGGATTTATTCCCATCGTCAGGGCGATGACACTGCCTGCTTATGATGTCCTCACACACTGTAATTATGGAGCCGTTCTGTCTTTATTGATGTCACTTTGTTAGTTTAATTAGGCTTTATTGGGTTTTAGAGTCACAGACAAGAGCAACGCTATGATGTAGGGCAAAAATCATCAATGGAACGTCTCTTTCTGAAGATGTCAGGGCAAACGTTACCGCGGATAATTATTTCATAGATAGTCATCTTGAATAGACCCTCTGTCTGCCTTTCATGTTCTGCTGCAAAGACAAGAGAGAGGAAGGTACGATGCTACTCTGAAACGTAATGACTATTCTGTCTGTCTGTCGGTGTTTCACCCCAGTGTCACTTACTGAGTAGCCTGGAGGTTAGAGTGTCGGGCAAGTAACCGAAAGGTTGCTGGTTCAAATCCCTAAACCGACTAAGTGAATAATTTGTTGATGTGCACTTGAGCAAGGTACTTAGCCCTAATTGCTCCTGTAAGTTGCTCTGGATATGAGTGTCTGCAAAATGAAAAAACATTTGAATGTAAAAAGGAGTCTGAATAGGGACTGAATGGGAAATTAGAGGGTTGGGTTCAAACCTTTGTCTGTGTGTGTCTGTGTGTGTCTGTGTGTCTGTGTGTGTCTGTGTGTGTCTGTGTGTGTCTGTGTGTCTGTGTGTCTGTGTGTGTCTGTGTGTCTGTGTGTCTGTGTGTCTGTGTGTGTGTGTACTGTACACCATATGAAGGTGACCCTTGGAGGAGAGAGCAGAGGCCACCTGCTTGGTGGCAGGATCCGGGTGACAGCAACCCACCTGTCCAAGAACACAGTCACCCAGGACCCCATCTGAACCCCCGCCAGGATGCCCACTCCCCAAGGGGCTTGGTGACCCCCACTGTCGTCACCTGTACAGTGGACAGCCCACTTGTCCACTGTCCTAAAGTCTAGCTGAGAATACAGCGACACGCTGCAACAAGGAGGCCATTTTGGGACAAATTGAGTGTACCGTATAATAGCTAGAGGATGTCTGGAGCACAACTTGACAGTTTGTTTCCATTTCAGCTGAAACAGCTTTTTCCTGTGCCTGGCTAGGTCTGCTAAAGACCCCTGGTGTGTCCAAGTCATCATCGGAGACCAGGAGAGCAGAGAGAAGGTCTTTTATTTGCCCTCTTTCCTTCCTCTGATGCTCCTCAAACTGAAAACTCATCACAGTCCCTGTAGCAGAGTTAATAGCCAGGAGAGAACAGGCCTATTGGCAACTATTCCAATGGTCACACACAGTACACTGTCTATTTGTCACGCTCTCTGTCTGTGTTCCTATCTTCCACTCCATCTTTGTAACAAATATAAAGTACGGTAGGCCCCATCTTGTACTCTGACTTTTTCTTTAGGCACCTACACATACCCTGTAGACATCTCCACCTATACATACACTGTAAACATCTCCACCTATACATACCCTGTAAACATCTCCACCTATACATACCCTGTAAACATCTCCACCTATACATACCCTGTAGACATCTCCACCTATACATACCCTGTAGACATCTCCACCTATACATACCCTGTAAACATCTCCACCTATACATACACTGTAAACATCTCCACCTATACATACCCTGTAAACATCTCCACCTATACATACCCTGTAGACATCTCCACCTATACATACCCTGTAAACATCTCCACCTATACATACCCTGTAAACATCTCCACCTATACATACCCTGTAAACATCTCCACCTATACATACCCTGTAGACATCTCCACCTATACATACCCTGTAAACATCTCCACCTATACATACCCTGTAAACATCTCCACCTATACATACCCTGTAGACATCTCCACCTACCCTGTAAACATCTCCACCTACACAAACCCTGTAGACATCTCCACCTCCACATACCCTGTAGACATCTCCACCTATACATACCCTGTAAACATCTCCACCTACACATACACTGTAGACATCTCCACCTACCCTGTAAACATCTCCACCTACCCTGTAAACATCTCCACCTACACATACCCTGTAGACATCTCCACCTACACATACCCTGTAGACATCTCCACCTACACATACCCTGTAAACATCTCCACCTACACATACCCTGTAGACATCTCCACCTACACATACCCTGTAAACATCTCCACCTATACATACCCTGTAGACATCTCCACCTACACATACCCTGTAGACATCTTCACCTACACACACCCTGTAGACATCTCCACCTACACATACCCTGTAAACATCTCCACCTACACATACACTGTAGACATCTCCACCTACCCTGTAAACATCTCCACCTACCCTGTAAACATCTCCAACTACACATACCCTGTAGACATCTCCACCTACACATATCCTGTAGACATCTCCACCTACACATACCCTGTAAAGATCTCCACCTACACATACCCTGTAAACATCTCCACCTACACATACCCTGTAAACATATCCACCTACACATACCCTGTAGACATCTCCACCTACACATACCCTGTAAACATCTCCACCTACACATAACCTGTAGACATCTCCACCTACACATACCCTGTAAACATCTTCACCTACACATACCCTGTAAACATCTCCACCTACACATACCCTGTAGACATCTCCACCTATACATACCCTGTAGACATCTCCACCTACACATACCCTGTAGACATCTCCACCTATACATACCCTGTAGACATCTCCACCTACACATACCCTGTAGACATCTCCACCTACACATACCCTGTAAACATCTCCACCTACACATACCCTGTAGACATCTCCACCTACACATACCCTGTAGACATCTCCACCTATAGATACCCTGTAGACATCTCCAACTACACATACCCTGTAGACATCTCCACCTACACATACCCTGTAGACATCTCCACCTACACATACCCTGTAGACATCTCCACCTACACATACCCTGTAGACATCTCCACCTATACATACCCTGTAGACATCTCCACCTACACATACCCTGTAGACATCTCCACCTACACATACCCTGTAGACATCTCCACCTATACATACCCTGTAGACATCTCCACCTACACATACCCTGTAGACATCTCCACCTATACATACCCTGTAGACATCTCCACCTACACATACCCTGTAGACATCTCCACCTATACATACCCTGTAGACATCTCCACCTATACATACCCTGTGGACATCTCCACCTACACATACCCTGTAGACATCTCCACCTACACATACCCTGTAGACATCTCCACCTACATATACCCTGTAGACATCTCCACCTACACATACCCTGTAGACATCTCCGCCTATACATACCCTGTAGACATCTCCACCTACACATACCCTGTAGGCATCTCCACCTATACATACCCTGTAGACATCTCCACCTACACATACCCTGTAAACATCTCCACCTACACATACCCTGTAGACATCTCCACCTACACATACCCTGTAAACATCTCCACCTATACATACCCTGTAGACATCTCCACCTACACATACCCTGTAGACATCTTCACCTACACACACCCTGTAGACATCTCCACCTACACATACCCTGTAAACATCTCCACCTACACATACACTGTAGACATCTCCACCTACCCTGTAAACATCTCCACCTACCCTGTAAACATCTCCAACTACACATACCCTGTAGACATCTCCACCTACACATATCCTGTAGACATCTCCACCTACACATACCCTGTAAAGATCTCCACCTACACATACCCTGTAAACATCTCCACCTACACATACCCTGTAAACATATCCACCTACACATACCCTGTAGACATCTCCACCTACACATACCCTGTAAACATCTCCACCTACACATAACCTGTAGACATCTCCACCTACACATACCCTGTAAACATCTTCACCTACACATACCCTGTAAACATCTCCACCTACACATACCCTGTAGACATCTCCACCTATACATACCCTGTAGACATCTCCACCTACACATACCCTGTAGACATCTCCACCTATACATACCCTGTAGACATCTCCACCTACACATACCCTGTAGACATCTCCACCTACACATACCCTGTAAACATCTCCACCTACACATACCCTGTAGACATCTCCACCTACACATACCCTGTAGACATCTCCACCTATAGATACCCTGTAGACATCTCCAACTACACATACCCTGTAGACATCTCCACCTACACATACCCTGTAGACATCTCCACCTACACATACCCTGTAGACATCTCCACCTACACATACCCTGTAGACATCTCCACCTATACATACCCTGTAGACATCTCCACCTACACATACCCTGTAGACATCTCCACCTACACATACCCTGTAGACATCTCCACCTATACATACCCTGTAGACATCTCCACCTACACATACCCTGTAGACATCTCCACCTATAGACATCTCCACCTACACATACCCTGTAGACATCTCCACCTATACATACCCTGTAGACATCTCCACCTATACATACCCTGTGGACATCTCCACCTACACATACCCTGTAGACATCTCCACCTACACATACCCTGTAGACATCTCCACCTACATATACCCTGTAGACATCTCCACCTACACATACCCTGTAGACATCTCCGCCTATACATACCCTGTAGACATCTCCACCTACACATACCCTGTAGGCATCTCCACCTATACATACCCTGTAGACATCTCCACCTACACATACCCTGTAGACATCTCCACCTATACATACCCTGTAGACATCTCCACCTACACATACCCTGTAGACATCTCCACCTATATTTACCCTGTAGACATCTCCACCTACACATACCCTGTAGACATCTCCACCTATACATACCCTGTAGACATCTCCACCTACACATACCCTGTAGACATCTCCACCTATACATACCCTGTAGACATCTCCACCTACACATACCCTGTAGACATCTCCACCTATACATACCCTGTAGACATCTCCACCTACACATACCCTGTAGACATCTCCACATCTACCCTGTAGACATCTCCACCTATACATACCCTGTAGACATCTCCACCTACACATACCCTGTAGACATCTCCACCTATATTTACCCTGTAGACATCTCCACCTACACATACCCTGTAGACATCTCCACCTATACATACCCTGTAGACATCTCCACCTACACATACCCTGTAGACATCTCCACCTATACATACCCTGTAGACATCTCCACCTACACATACCCTGTAAACATCTCCACCTACACATACCCTGTAGACATCTCCACCTATACATACCCTGTAGACATCTCCACCTATAGATACCCTGTAGACATCTCCACCTACACATACCCTGTAGACATCTCCACCTATACATACCCTGTAGACATCTCCACCTACACATACCCTGTAGACATCTCCACCTACACATACCCTGTAGACATCTCCACCTACACATACCCTGTAGACATCTCCACCTACACATACCCTGTAGACATCTCCACCTATACATACCCTGTAGACATCTCCACCTACACATACCCTCTAGACATCTCCACCTATACATACCCTGTAGACATCTCCACCTACACATACCCTGTAGACATCTCCACCTATACATACCCTGTAGACATCTCCACCTACACATATCCTGTAGACATCTCCACCTATACATACCCTGTAGACATCTCCACCTATAGATACCCTGTAGACATCTCCACCTACACATACCCTGTAGACATCTCCACCTATACATACCCTGTAGACATCTCCACCTACACATACCCTAGACATCTCCACCTATACATACCCTGTAGACATCTCCACCTACACATACCCTGTAGACATCTCCACCTACACATACCCTGTAGACATCTCCACCTATACATACCCTGTAGACATCTCCACCTACACATACCCTCTAGACATCTCCACCTATACATACCCTGTAGACATCTCCACCTACACATACCCTGTAGACATCTCCACCTATACATACCCTGTAGACATCTCCACCTACACATATCCTGTAGACATCTCCACCTACACATACCTTGTAGACATCTCCACCTATACATACCCTGTAGACATCTCCACCTATACATACCCTGTAAACATCTCCACCTACACATACCCTGTAAACATCTCCACCTACACATACCCTGTAGACATCTCCACCTACACATACCCTGTAAACATCTCCACCTACACATACCCTGTAGACATCTCCACCTATACATACCCTGTAGACATCTCCACCTACACATACCCTGTAGACATCTCCACCTACACATACCCTGTAGACATCTCCACCTACACATACCCTGTAGACATCTCCACCTACACATACCCTGTAAACATCTCCACCTACACATACCCTGTAGACATCTCCACCTACACATACCCTGTAATCATCTCCACCTACACATACCCTGTAAACATCTCCACCTACACATACCCTGTAAACATCTCCACCTACACATACCCTGTAGACATCTCCACCTACACATACCCTGTAATCATCTCCACCTACACATACCCTGTAAACATCTCCACCTATACATACCCT
This sequence comes from Oncorhynchus nerka, assembly GCF_034236695.1. Lineage (NCBI taxonomy): Eukaryota > Metazoa > Chordata > Actinopteri > Salmoniformes > Salmonidae > Oncorhynchus > Oncorhynchus nerka. The sequence goes on along the minus strand of NC_088402.1, from coordinate 71,865,674 downwards.
GTAGACATCTCCACCTACACATACCCTGTAAACATCTTCACCTACACATACCCTGTAAACATCTCCACCTACACATACCCTGTAGACATCTCCACCTACACATACCCTGTAGACATCTCCACCTACACATACCCTGTAGACATCTCCACCTATACATACCCTGTAGACATCTCCACCTACACATACCCTGTAGACATCTCCACCTACACATACCCTGTAAACATCTCCACCTACATATACCCTGTAGACATCTCCACCTATACATACCACATACCCTGTAGACATCTCCACCTACACATACCCTGTAAACATCTCCACCTACACATACCCTGTAGACATCTCCACCTACACATACCCTGTAGACATCTCCACCTGCACATACCCTGTAGACATCTCCACCTGCACATACCCTGTAAACATCTCCACCTACACATACCCTGTAGACATCTCCACCTACACATACCCTGTAGACATCTCCACCTATACATACCCTGTAGACATCTCCACCTACACATACCCTGTAGACATCTCCACCTACACATACCCTGTAGACATCTCCACCTATACATACCCTGTAGACATCTCCACCTATACATACCCTGTAGACATCTCCACCTACACATACCCTGTAAACATCTCCACCTACACATACCCTGTAGACATCTCCACCTACACATACCCTGTAAACATCTCCACCTACACATACCCTGTAGACATCTCCACCTACACATACCCTGTAGACATCTCCACCTACACATACCCTGTAAACATCTCCACCTATACATACCCTGTAGACATCTCCACCTATACATACCCTGTAGACATCTCCACCTACACATACCCTGTAAACATCTCCACCTACACATACCCTGTAGACATCTCCACCTACACATACCCTGTAAACATCTCCACCTACACATACCCTGTAGACATCTCCACCTACACATACCCTGTAGACATCCCCACCTACACATACCCTGTAGACATCTCCACCTACACATACCCTGTAGACATCTCCACCTACACATACCCTGTAGACATCTCCACCTATACATACCCTGTAGACATCTCCACCTACACATACCCTGTAGACATCTCCACCTACACATACCCTGTAGACATCTCCACATATACATACCCTGTAGACATCTCCACCTACACATACCCTGTAGACATCTCCACCTACACATACCCTGTAGCCATCTCCACCTACACATACCCTGTAGACATCTCCACCTACACATACCCTGTAGACATCTCCACCTATACATACCCTGTAGACATCTCCACCTACACATACCCTGTAGACACCTCCACCTACCCTGTAAACATCTCCTCCATCTCTTTCTGCCTACCTTCCCACCTTTTCTCTCTGGCTGTCTGTCTGTAGCGTTACCCTCTCTCTCTGCTTGCTTTCTCTCAGGGCTCTGACCACACAGTCTGTCTGTGTGTCTGTGTGGGGTCTGTCTGTGTGGGGTCTGTCTGTGTGTCTGTGTGGGGCCTGTCTGTGGTGGGTCTGTCGTGTGTCTGTTTGGGGTATGTTTGTGTTCTGTGTGTCTGTATGGAGTCTGTCTGCATGTCTCTGTGGGGTGTCTGTGTGGAGTCTGTGTGTCTGCGTGGAGTCTGTCTGTGTGTCTGTGTGGAGTCTGTCTGTGTCTGTGTGGAGTGGGCCTCAGCAGCCTGCTTTCTCCCAGGTCTTCTGATATCCTGTAGTTCTCCAGGGCCACTACTGACAGGTCCAGAACCAGCCTCATCCTCCCCAGCCTCCACTTCCACAAAGGTAGGGAAAAATATTCTGAAAATTAGCAAAACGCTGAAAGAATCTCAAACTGTGTTAATAAAAATGATTCGAGTCTTAGACTGCATGCTAATTTAAGAGGAAACTGCTAAGGTTTGTAATTAAGGTGTGTATCTAGGGCTTCTATGAGTCTAGTGTCTGGGAGGTACTTTGGTTGGTGGATTTCTCCTCCTCCTCCTGGCTGAGCTCTCTCTCTGTATGTTTTGCATGATTGCCTGTTGATTCTTGGCATATTGGTGTTAGCCCGGCTGCCTCAGTAAGAAGACAGGATGATATCTCTAGCCATTCAGGACGGACGTCACAGGGAGAAGCTGATTAACTGCTCTGCTGCTCTTCTAGGGGGCTTCGCTCTCTCTCCACTCGCACAAAGCTCTTTTCAAATAGAAGAATATTAACCCACGGGTGTGAGTGGCTAAAAACTTGAGAAAGCCTCCCCAGACACAAGGCCCTGAAACGGGGAGAAAGAGATAGAAATGTGTCATTGGTTCATTATGCATGCGCCAAAAGACGTCAATGCATTTACATTACACTATGAGACCCATATATAATATGCTCGGAGCAGCTTTATGAGTAAATGGCCAGTCAGCAAGGGAACTAGAGAAAACAGTGATGATTGCACAACAGACCCAAATGGCTGTGAGAGAGAGAGAGACAGAGAGAGAGAGAGAGAGAGGGGGGGGGGCACACAACAGGCCTGGTGCACTCTCGAAGGTCCCTTGGTGACTCCAACAGGTGGCTCATCACTGTTCTATGAAAGCATGTGGGAGGGGTGTGTGTGTATGGGGAGCAGTGGGAACTGTGTGTCCCCCAGGCGGTGTTCTGATGCCTAGCTACACTCAGTAAATAGATCAGGGCTGCCACTGCTGCCCATTAGTGAGGACCAGATCTGATTATCAATCTGAGAACCCCTCTCCTCCCCCACTAGGCTAGAGAAGCCCAGTAAAGAGGACATCCCCTGGGCTACTCTCTGTGTTCCCATAACCATCATCCCTGCCTGGGCACCAAGAGATCAGCCATAGCCTGCCTCTCACAAAGGAACAGTGCTCTGTTGGACTGATTGACTGACAGACTTTTGCATCCTGGGGACTTCTCTCTCTGGTCCTCTGTGAGGTTAGATCACAACACTGGTGGGGTTTTATTAAAAAGGACCAAAAGGACCAGAAACGTACTGGTCCTTTTGGTCATAACATATCATCATGAGAGGGGCTGGAAAACAGTGAGAGAGAGAGAGTAAAGGAACAGGAGGAGAGAATAAAGGAAAGAAAGAGAAAGACGTACAGAGAGAGAGAGAGAGAGAGAGAGAAAAGGAACAGGAGGAGAGAATAAAGGAAAGAAAGAGAAAGACGTACAGAGAGAGAGAGAGAGAGAGAGAGAGAGAGAGAGAGAGAGAGAGAGAGAGAGAGAGAGAGTAAAGGAACAAGAGGAGAGAATAAAGGAAAGAAAGAGAAATACGTACAGAGAGAGAGAGAGAGAGAGAGAGAGAGAAAAGGAACAGGAGGAGAGAATAAAGGAAAGAAAGAGAAAGACGTACAGAGAGAGAGAGAGAGAGAGAGAGAGAGAGAGAGAGAGAGAGAGAGAGAGTAAAGGAACAAGAGGAGAGAATAAAGGAAAGAAAGAGAAATACGTACAGAGAGAGAGAGAGAGAGAGAGAATGGTTGATCTGTGTTGGCAGAGAGAGAGAGAGAGAGAGAGAGAGAGAGAGAGCGAGAGAGAAAGGGAGAGAGCGAGAGAGAAAGGGAGAGAGCGAGAGAGAAAGGGAGAGAGCGAGAGAGAAAGGGAGAGAGAGGGAGAGAAAGGGAGAGAGCGAGAGAGAGAGAGAACTTTTGTGAGTGTAACGTTTACAGTTCATTTTTTATTGTTTATTTCACTTGTGTTTATTAGAGAGAGAGAGAGAGAGAGCTGGGACTGTGTGAGGATGAGTCGCCTGGGCAGTGGTGGGAGAGAGGGAGAGGAGGGAAGTTTGATCTCATTACTGTCAGACCCCCTAACACCTCTCTCCCTCCAGGCTTAAGTGACCCCGTCTCTCTACCCCTCTGCCTCGCTCTACTCTCATCATTTACTTTTAATCACCAGGATATTCTACTCTTCTCCCCGTCCTCCCCCTCCTCTCATCTCTCCATGTCCCACTGTGTGCCCTAGCCTTTGCCAAGGTCCAGCTAATTTTATTCTAATTGCCCGTATCCTCGGCTGAGACTGATTTGCCTCATTTTCCCCATCCCCTCTCCATATTTCACTCCCTCTCCTCCCTCTCCCTCCTCTCTCACATCACATCCCTCTCTCCGTCTTTCCTTCACCCATCTCCCCTCTCCAACCCCACCCATCATCTCCATTTCCTCTTCCCCTCCCTCTCCTTCCCTCCCTCTCCTTTTCTCTCTCTTGTTTTCTGTCACTCCCTCTCTGTCTTCTGTGTTCATTGCCATTGCGAATGCACAAGCGTTTCCAATTCCCTGTTCTCCCTCTCGCTCTGACCTCTCATTCCAGCAGACAAAACAAATAGCCTGTGTGTTGTCTGCCAACAAAGAGAGCCGCCTGACTGCCTTGATCCACACACAATGGCATGAAAGAGAGGCCTAGCCCCTTCTAATAGGTAAACCTGAAGTGTAAGAGCAGAGAGGTTTTTTTAAAGGAGGAAGAAAAGAACTAGCTGGCAGGTAAAATGCAGACAAAAGAAGAGAACAAAGAGATGACTCAGTAGCCCGCTCAGTGATTTCCCTCTGGATGGGGCTCTGTCTGTCTGTGTCTGTCTGTCTGTCTGTCTGTCTGTCTGTCTGTCTGTCTACCCACCTGGTATGCTTGTTATTGTTATGTTATTAGCACACCTACGCACTGTACCACCACTCTGAGCATCACGACAGTACCAACCGACACACTACAGGATCATTACAAGATCATTACAGTAGGACCTGTTACTGTGTTACTGGCTGTACCACCATTCTGAGCATCACGACAGTACCAACCGACACACTACAGGATCATTACAAGATCATTACAGTAGGACCTGTTACTGTGTTACTGGCTGTTCCACCAGTCAGTTACAAACAGAGGGGAGAGGAGGGGAACGCTGTTTCATCGTGAAGGTTGATTATGGTCAGGTTCATTTAGCTGCTCCCTCCCTCTGCAAGGTCTTGTTAAGAGTACTCAAGCATTTCATTTCATGAATTCCAAATAAGGCCGGTTCATATTAAGTATCTGAAGGAAGTCAAATATTGATAGGTAGCAGCTAATTGGCACTTTAAAAACGCACGCATGTCCCCCCCCCCCACACGCACGCACGTGCGCACACACACACACACACACACACAATCCTCCGTCTACTGGTCATCATAGCTAACTTCACATGTCCCTGCGAGCATCAGATGGAAACCCTGCATTCTAATCTCAATCTACTGAATCTTCTACTTCCTTTTCTTCTCAGATCAACAGCTGCAATACATTTTCATTACACCTGTGTGAAGCGCTTCAAATAGAGCCACAGAAGCAGAAACTAATTAGTCTGTAATGTATTGACTAATGGCCACAGCCTCTGGAGACAGCTGGTAGCGGCCACAATACCACCATATTCCCTACATAGTTCACTACTTTTGATTAGGGCCCTATGTAGGGAATAGGGTGCCATTTGGGACGCATTCCTGCAATTGTTCTAAGAGTGCTGCTGCTCCCTCCGACTGCACTCAGGTCCACGTTGGATTCACAACCACAATCATTTATCATTACAAGCACATTAAATTGAACCGCATAGACCATAACGGGGGTAATTTATATCATTTTGTGTTGATGTCCAGTTTTTTACAAGATCTTGAAAGCATGTGATATGTGTGAGCTAATGAATCTAGCCTTTTATCAAGAATATAAACTGATGTGTTTTTCTTCTTCGGGGGGTTGTTTCGTTGTTTCATGCATCGTGCTCAGTGTTTCTTGAAGACTAAAGCCGATCACACATGAACAGGAAAAAAAGCCTTGTGTAAATGTATGTAGGATTTAAATAGCAAGCGATTCAATGTATGACCAGGTATTTTCCTCTGGAGGTTCGCTGCTGATGAATGGAGAATGACATGATAGCATCACCAGGTGTGGTGACTGCAGCCTAAAGCTCCTGTCCATGACATGTGAAACATGAGATATCCCTCTCTAGGTTGGGATTCTGATTCTGACTCCTCAGGTTCATAGGTTTTTACAGGATAGAATTCCCTTTCTTCATCAACAATGGCTGCTGAATGCAGTGTGTGTGTAGTGTACGGTGTGTGGGTGCTAAGCTGGTGTTAGTGGCCATTCACACCTCCTTCTGCTCTGCTACTACAGCATCTTCACACACACACACACACACACACACACACACACACACACACACACACACACACACACACACACACACACACACACACACACACACACACACACAGGCGCACACAGGCGCACACACACAAACCAACACAATTAATTAAACCACAGGTGAAGCCATTGGAAAGTATACACAAGACAAATATGTAGTCATCCTCATGCCTGACCTCATGACCAACATATCTGACTCAGAATGGTGTGATGGTCATCCTCATGCCTGACCTCATGACCAACATATCTGACTCAGAATGGTGTGATGGTCATCCTCATGCCTGACCTCATGACCAACATATCTGACTCAGAATGATGGTCATCCTCATGCCTGACCTCATGACCAACATATCTGACTCAGAATGATGGTCATCCTCATGCCTGACCTCATGACCAACATATCTGACTCAGAATGGTGTGATGGTCATCCTCATGCCTGACCTCATGACCAACATATCTGACTCAGAATGGTGTGATGGTCATCCTCATGCCTGACCTCATGACCAACATATCTGACTCAGAATGGTGTGATGGTCATCCTCATGCCTGACCTCATGACCAACATATCTGACTCAGAATGATGGTCATCCTCTGAAGTGGTCATCGTGATCACTACACTTTCCAGATGATGAAGGGACTTTAACATCAACAGTTGTTTTCTTACAGGGCTCCAGATGATTCAGCTCCACTATAAAGCCAACAACAGTCATGGCTGGCAATCAATCACAGCCTCTGACTACACGCCAATAACACCATTCACAGGGGGTTAAGTGTCCATGGCAACACCATCAAAGGGAATTTCCAATGAGACTAATAAACTCTGGGTAAAGTTTCTAATATATCCAGGCTCTATGCCAGAACCCCTTTATTCCATCGCTTTATTGTGTTGCTCTTTACCCTTCTCTCTTTCTCTCCTCTGCTTGTTCTCTTCTCTCGTTCATTAGTTTGCTCTGTCACTCTCTCTCCCACAGGATGGAGAGAGAGAGAGAAAGGGAGAGAGAGAGAAAGGGAGATAGAGAGGGAGAGAGAGAGGGTGTTCCTAGGGAGGGACAATAAGGACATAAATCAGATGCCACAGAACACCCTCCTCCTCCCCCCTCCTCCTACCCCCCCCCCCCCTCTCTACCTATCCTATATCCCCCAGTACTAGCGGTGACGTCAGCCTCCTGTTTAAGGCCCCGACCAGCTAATGGAGTGTAGCCAGACTTAGCATTAGCTGGGCTGCCATGCTTGGCACCCCAACCAACTCACTGAGGGAGCCAGAGGAAGGAAGGACACTCCGGCACAATGAAACACACCAGCCAGCCAGCCAGAACAATACCCCCTCAATCAAATGCAGTCTCTCTCTGGGTGGCAACACACACACAGCCAGGGATATGCACATACAAACACAGGTACACACACACACACACACACACACTTCATCCTCTCTATTAGCTACTTTAACATTGTGGATGAAAATGACAACACTACTTTCCCTCCGAGCCATGTGAAACCTGTTAGTGTGGGCGTGGCGTCTAAATGCCCGTTTTTGTCTCATAAGGTGTTACAGAGAAAATGAATTGAGAGGGCAGGTATTGGACCAAGGACATTGAGAAGGACATTACCCTGTTGATCTGTACACATCAATTTAGCTCCACCCGGCAGACAGATGGTAGAGAATCCTGTGTAATACACAGGGACTGCATCTTTAAGGCGTATCACCCTGATAACAGCCCCATAAAGCAGATCATTTTAAAGTCAGAGCATCTCAGTCTTGAATGCACTTGGAACGGAAGCCATTTTCAAGCGACATAAAGTTTAACATAGCACTACATCTGCTGCAGCGCTAGCTTCCTTCCACGCTACATGGGATTGACTGGGCTGGGGATTTCATTAGTTTCTAGAGAGAGAGAGAGAGGGAGCACTGTGTCACACTGGGTTCCTCCTTCCTGGCCACTCTGGCCCTTTCCATCTCCCTACTCCGCTCTTCCACCTCTCTCCACTGGGGTTAAGATTCCCTAGGTACAGATTTAGGACAGCTTCCCCTCCCTAATCCAAACCATCAGTAAGGATGATACACAACTGACCAAAGATTTGCATCTAGGGGCAACTTCACCCAACACCATCTCTCTTCACCTCCCGTCTTTGCGACAACATTGTTGGGACTTGGCTCCAGTGACCCTCATCTAACCCTGTATTGGCCTCTGGTGAATTTATATTCTGTAAATCTATCAACTGTTATGGTATCATCGTCATCAAGATGTCAACAACATGATGTTTTAAAACCCTAAAATGATTGGCATAATGTAATTGTTTTGATATTACACCTATAGAATATTCAAGTATAAGCCAACATTCTGGGAAAGACCAATATCAGCTCTGGTTCAGTGTGGAATACATAGAGACATTAAATGGAAGGCATTTTTTTAATTGAAAAACAACAAAACATTTCAAGGAGAATTAGGGGTTTGTGTATTGTAATGAATACATTTGAAAAACCATTGCGTAACAGAAATATATTCATACATCACCCACTAATAACATTCGTAGCACAATTTCCGAAAACTTGAATTGAATTGAAAGGCTTTCTGTTTTCCCTGAATAACTGACTGTAGTGAAACCAAGGTCATTACTTACACAGTGAAGAAAATGTTGGTAACTTTACTATATATTACATTAAATGAGCACAAGGCCTTTACTAAGTCCTCTGATTTTAAAAACGACACTGAAAATGTCCAGGATCTTCAGACATTGAACAATGACAGTTACCTAACTCCTGGAGCAAAATAAACTATTTCTGAGCAAGTTTTCCCAATACTAATGAACATATCCTCCACTTAGCCTTTCATTCAGTTAGTGACTGAGAATGAGAGGGAGCCTGATCACTAATTCAGACAGTATAGATTACTGATTGTCAAGGGTAGACTTTGAATTCTGTCCTGGCCATTTGAAAGCAAGCCTCACTACATAAATGTAATGGATCGATGGTGACGGAGGCCTGGAAATGCTCGGAGACCTTGCTAATTTCTGTAGCTAGATTATCATAGACAACTGGGAACATTCTGCTCTCCAGACCATTACTAAGAGCCCAATGATCTATGAACAGCTATCGAGGAAAGTGCAAGGTGTTCAGAGGCACACAAACAGCCCCATAAACCTCTATATCACACAGATAAAAGCATGGTCACACACACACACAAGCACACGTTCAGATTCGAGCAGGGAATTGCCAGGGACCTGACGATACGACATTATCATGATACTTAGGTGCCAATACGATATGTGTTGGGATTTTCACAATTCTATATGTATTGCGATTGAAAACGGTGATTTTTATTGTGATTCCATGCTCCAAACATTGCATACCATATGTCTGCTGCAGAGGGCCAAGAGAGAGAGAGCCATGAGAAAATGTGTTTTGATCAGTCATGGAAATGAAAGTGCTGAAAACATATTGGCTCCCTATTTCAAAGAGGATGGAGAACAAGCTGTTCCATATCGCAATAATATTCATATATAGTTCAGATACAAAATCCTTTATTTCCCACACTATTTTAACTGGAGGTAGTGCTCCACACTTCTTCCTCAAATTCTCAAATGCCAGGAGAATAAATGTAAATTCCAGCTTTGTTTAGCTGAATCAACGATCCACTGGAGAGTGAGGACTACAACTTAACTTCTCATATGGTGACCTGGAGACAGGGAAGGTATCCTTGACAGGGATGGAATACCACTAAGAGCAATCGAAAATGTTCCCACAATCAATTTGTGGGGCCTAATTACTTTGTTAATTAGTTAAAGTATTTACTTAAAAAATCCTGTGTCAACAAAAAAAGCAGAAGCGAGAGGGGTGAGTGTTTTGTCTTTTGTGAGAGTGCCTTTTAAACAGCTCACCCCGACTCTAAACACCGCACTCAGCTGGCTTGGTTTGCCTCCACATCTCTTTTGTGAGATGTCTTTCATAATGAGGGTGTCCTGTTGCGCCGAGCGTCTCCACCATGCTGTTCAGAGTAGCTTCACCCATCCACATCCTGACACCCTGAAGGATAGGAGCAGCAGGAAGCATATGGCCAGAGAGAGAGAGAGAGAGAGAGAGAGAGAGAGAGAGAGGGTGACGCCCCTAGTGACGCCCTAGGAACAGAAGTGTCTGAATAAAGTGTGTTATAACGAGAGGTGTTGATTCTTTTGATTCCACCATGCAGAGAAAATTATTCATCAAATTGTTATCCGAGACTGAACAGTCTTAAACATCTATCACCTATTCTCTCTGTCACCTATTTTGTGATTCCATAGTCCTTGAGACTAAAGGGTGGTCTGAGATTGGTTCTGGAGAAGGCTGATTTCCACTACATAAACAGGAGGTTTTGGCCAGAGTTTTCAGTTAGTATTTGTCAGGTAACCCTTTCCTACAGTCAAATGACCAAATTGCTCGCTAGTGGCCTCATGGGTAGAATGTTATTAATATTTATTTAAGCTTTATTTTACTTTTTTAAACTGTGTTTCTAAGAAAAACGGTTTTGTTATATTTCAGTATTCTGTGATGTATAAAAAGTGTAATATTGGAATGAAAATTCAAAATGGAATACATTTCAACTCTATAACGTGCCTTCTGAAAGCATTCAGACCCCTTCCCTTTTTCCACATTTTGATACGTTACAGCCTTATTATAAAATGGATTCAATAAATGAAAAATACTCATCAATGGGATAATGAGCAAAAACAGGTTTTTAGAAATGTTTGCAAAAAATATTAAAAATAAACAACAGAAATACTTGATTTACTTTAAGTATTCAGACCCTTTGCTATGAGACTCTTAATTTTGCTCAGGTGCATCCTTTTTCCATTGATCATCCTTGAGAGGTTTCTACAACTTGATTGGAGTCCATCTGTGGTAAATTCACTTGATTGGACTTGATTTGGAAAGGCACACACCTGTTTATATAAGGTCCCACAGTTGACAATGCATTTCAGAGCAAAAACCAAGCCATGAGGTCAAAGGAATTGTCCATAGAGCTCCAAGACAGGATTGTGTCGAGGCACAGATCTGGGGAAGGGTACCAGAAAATTGGTGTCCTTCCCCAGTGGCCTCCATCATTCTTAAAAATGGAAGAGGTTTGGAACCACCAAGACTCTTCCTAGAGCTGGCCACCTGGCCAAACTGAACAATCGGGGGAGAAGAGCATCTGTCAGGGAGGTGACCAAGAACCCGATGGTCACTCTGACAGAGCTCCAAATTTCCTCTGTGGAGATGGGAGAACCTTCCAGAAGGACAACCATCTCTGCAGCACTCCACCAATCAGACCTTTATGGTAGAGTAAAAGGCACATGACAGCCCACTTGGAGTTTGCCGAAAGGCAAAGGCTTGAGAGGATCTGCAGAGAAGAATGGGAGAAACTCCCCAAATACAGGTGTGCCAAGCTTGTAGCGTCATACCCAAGAAGACTTGAGGCTTCAACAAAGCACTGAGTAAAGGGTCTGAATACTTCTGTAAATTAAATATTTGAGTTTTTTAAATATATTTGTAAAAAAACATTTTTTTAATTGCTTTGTCATTATGGGGTATTGTGTGTCGATTGATGAGGGGGAAAAAACTATTTTAGAATAAGGCTGTAAAATCTATTTTAGAATAAGGCTGTAAAATCTATTTTAGAATAAGGCTGTAAAGTAACAAAATGTGGAAAAAATCAAGGGGTCTGAATACTTTCCGAATGCACTGTATCTGACATGGTACAGGTGTTGTCTTTTTTTTAAGCCCATAACCATGTGTGTGAGGTGTAAACTTTTATCTCAAAGTAGATTTGTTTAAGACTACCAAGAAACATTGTGTGTGATCCTGATTTAGTCCACTAGTAAAAGGTTAAGGAGAAATATGGTCTGGATAACCAAAATGTGGTGGGCTATTTCTGTCGACAACAAGCATAATTAAAGATTGCTGGTTGGCTGGCTAAGTGGTCAGCTCTGGGTATAGCTAGACCTAGTACACAAGGCTGCATGCGTCACAACGGACAGGGGCCAAACAGAGCTGGACTCTCCAGTCTGGAGACAGGACGGGACACTGCTGGCCAGGCCTCTCTCTCCCTGCCAACTGTCAAATCGGCCATCTCTCCCTCTCTGTCTCTGCTGTGACAAGAAGCTGAGCTCAACTGTGACTGGGCAGGCCCTAGCTGCATGAGATAACCTGTCCCTCCCCATCTCCATCATTGTATCGCGGCATCACCTACCTCCTGGGCACAGCCTCGACTCCCCTGCTGCTTTCCCTCTGTCTGGCCCTCGTCCCCTTCCTGTCTGGGCTGCTCCCAGCACGCCTTCCCAGACCCATGGCCTGGGCCAGCCTTGAGCATAGCTGAGTCCACAAACTCCACAGTACATCACTCACTAGAGTCCTCCTACCCTGGCTGGCTAGCTACCCTGGCTGGCTAGCTGGCACCACTGTGGTGGTGCCACAGTACAGACAGGGCACAGACTAGAATTACCCTCCTGATTACACCTCATTTGGGTGATTTTCACAAACTTGGTAAAACTCTTGATAATACTTGGTAATACTCTTGATAATACTTGGTAATACTCTTGATAATACTTGGTAATACTCTTGATAATACTTGGTAATACTCTTGATAATACGTGGTAATAGTCTTGACAATACTTGGTAATGCTCTTGATAATACTTGGTAATACTCTTGATAATACTTGGTAATACTCTTGATAATACGTGGTAATAGTCTTGACAATACTTGGTAATGCTCTTGATAATACTTGGTAATACTCTTGATAATACTTGGTAATACTCTTGATACTACGTGGTAATACTCTTGACAATACTTGATAATACTTGGTAATACTTTTGATAATACTTGGTAATGCTCCTGATAATACTTGGTAATACTCTTGATAATACTTGGTAATGCTCTTGATAATACTTGGTGATACTCTTGATAAAACTTGGTAATACTCTTGATACTACTTGGTAATACTCTTGATACTACTTGGTAATACTCTTGGTAATACTTGGTAATACTCTTGGTAATACTTGGTAATACTCTTGGTAATACTCAGTAATACTTTTGGTAATACTCTTGATACTACTTGGTAATACTCTTGATACTACTTGGTAATACTCTTGGTAATACTTGGTAATACTCTTGGTAATACTTGGTAATACTCTTGGTAATACTTGGTAATACTCTTGGTAATACTTTTGGTAATACTCTTGGTCAAGACAATTTTTTTACATTTTGTAATGGATTCAAAAGGCACTCGCGCATCTAAGCTATTTTAGTTGCAGGTGCATGGTAACAGTTGAATAATATGAGAAAGAAGAGGAAACCTGTACGCTGCTCTTGATAGTATCACTGCTCTTTAACACGCTTTACAGTTGAAGTCGGAAGTTTACATACACCATAACCAAATACATTTAAACTCAGTTTTTCACAATTCCTGACATTTAATCCTAGTAAAAATTCCCTGTTTTAGGTCAGTTAGGATCACCACTTTATTTTAAGAATGTGAAATGTCAGAATTATAGTGAATGATTTATTTCAGCTTTTATGTCTTTCATCACATTCCCAGTGGGTCAGAAGTTTACATACACTCAATTAGTATTTGGTGGCATTGCCTATAAATTGTTTAACTGGGGTCAAATGTTTCGGGTAGCCTTCCACAAGCTTCCCACAATAAGTTGGGTGAATTTTGGCCCATTCCTCCTGACAGAGCTGGTGTAACTGAGTCAGGTTTGTAGGACTCCTTGCTCACACACGCTTTTTCAGTTCTGCCCACACATTTTCTATAGGATTGAGGTCATGGCTTTGTGATGGCCACTCCAATACATTGACTTTGTTGTCCTTAAGCCATTTTGCCACAACTTTGGAAGTATGCTTGGGGTCATTGTCCATTTGGACAAAAACGTCAGAAATCTGAAATGGTGGCATTCATTCATGTTGACATTTACAACATAACATACATAGGCATTTCATCATTAAGACCTTTAGGAAATAATGTCTGGAGGGTGAAAATCCCAAAACAGTATTATTTATATCACCTGTCTGATATCTGAAATGTCTCTATGCCACAAAACGTAAAAGTAGAAATGTCATACTTTAGGTCATTAAAATGTTACTGCGACTGGATAATCCCTGTCGTTTCTCCTGTTTAACTTGTATGTTCTCTGATTCTCTGTTTGAGAGAACGAGAGGTTTTACTTACATAACACAGCCCACGTGGACATTTAATCATGTAAATAACATGGGTGGTAGAGCACGTAATAATGTCATTTATTTGGAACCGTTTTCCTGTATGTGGGTGGCAGATATATTCACACTTCATCATGTTGTTACGCTGTGCGCAACCTCTGCATTTATAGCTACCATTCGGAAGAGGGTGTAAAATAGCCTGGCTCATTTTCTTTTGTGGCTGGCTGTTTGCATGGACCAATTTATCGTGTAAATTGCGACCTGTCCTATAATAAGTGGTGGATTCTTAAATTCAGTCAGCAAAGCTGTGTCCGATGATAAAACATGCCAGTGTTTCTTAACCAAATCTCCCATTTACAGAGTGTTCTTGAAGTGGGTATTTTTTTGTAGCGGTTCATCTCGTGTTTTCCCTAATGCCAAATTAGGTGCTTCATCCACACATTATGGAGAGTGTAGCATCTTATTAGAAACCTATTACATCTCCACTGCTTTTTCTAGATAGTCCTCTGTGGAGTGGCATATATGGCTTAGTCTGAAAAGCTGGCTTCTTGGAAGTCCTCTTTTTAATGGCTCAGGGTGGAAGCTGTACCCCTGTAATAAGAGTATTCGAGAGCTGGCTGAATATGTTTTGATGTATACTGTAACTATTTCAGGTTCGATGATGATTACAACCTCTGTTTCTTTTCTATACAGAGTGATAAACAGGGTTCCATTTGATTTCTCAATCTACATATCGAGGTAATGAACACGTTTAGTGTCACATTCAATAGTGAATATGAGATTGGGGTCAATGTAATTGAATAATGCCATAAAGTCTGACAGCTCTTCTCCCGTTCCTGCCCATATGCAAAAGATGTCATCAATATATCGATACCACTTCAGGACTTTATTCAAAAATGGATTTTCGTTGTCATTGTTAACAAAACGTTCTTCAAAATGACCCACATGAAGGTTAGCATAGCTCGAAGCGAATGTGGAGCCCATCGATGTTCCATTCATTTGGAGGTTGTGATCATCATCAAACCTGAAATAGTTACAGTATACGTCAAAACATATTCAGCCAGCTCTAGAATAACGTTTGTTGGTGGGTATTTGTTAGTATCTCGGTCTCTCAAACAGTGAGCTAGTAGGTCTGCCAGCCCGCCCGGTATGGTGGGTATTTGTTAGTATCTCGGTCTCTCAAACAGTGAGCTAGGTCTGCCAGCCCGCCCGGTATGGTGGGTATTTGTTAGTATCTCAGTCTCTCAAACAGTGAGCTAGGTCTGCCAGCCCGCCCGGTATGGTGGGTATTTGTTAGTATCTCAGTCTCTCAAACAGAGAGCTAGGTCTGCCAGCCCGCCCGGTATGGTGGGTATTTGTTAGTATCCGGTATGGTGGGTATTTGTTAGTATCTCGGTCTCTATGGGTATTTGTTAGTATCTCGGTCTCTCAAACAGTGAGCTAGGTCTGCCAGCCTGCCCGGTATGGTGGGTATTTGTTAGTATCTCGGTCTCTAAAACAGTGAGCTAGTGTCACACCCTGGTCTTAGTATATTGTGTTTTCTTTATTAATTTGGTCAGGCCGGGGTGTGACATGGGTTTATTATGTGGTGTGTTTTGTCTTGTTTTTTTGTAGGTATTGGGATTGTGATATAGTAGGGTTATCTAGAATAGTCTATGGCTGTCTGGAGTGGTTCTCAATCAGAGGCAGGTGTTTATTGTTGTCTCTGATTGGGAACCATATTTAGGCAGCCATATTCTTTGAGTGTTTCGTGGGTGATTGTTCCTGTCTCTGTGTTTGTTAGCACCAGATAGGCTGTTTAGGTTTTCACGTTACGTTTCTTGTTTTGTATTGTTCGTGTTTATTCGTTTATTAAACATGTATCAAAATTACCATGCTGCATTTTGGTCCGCCTCTCCTTCACCGGAAGAAAACCGTAACAGCTAGGTCTGCCAGCCCGCCCGGTATGGTGGGTATTTGTTAGTATCTCGGTCTCTCAAACAGTGAGCTAGGTCTGCCAGCCCCGGTATGGTGGGTATTTGTTAGTATCTCGGTCTCTCAAACAGTGAGCTAGGTCTGCCAGCCCGCCCTGTATGTTGGGTATTTGTTAGTATCTCGGTCTGTCAAACAGTGAGCTAGGTCTGCCAGCCCGCGCGGTATGGGGAAAGCTGGTATATAGACTCTCGACATCTAATGTGACTAAATTAAAAGAGCAGTTATACTAGCAAGAGCTAAATAAAACAAGACCATGCATACAATTTGTCTACTTCCGGGTTGGAGCGAGCGGTCGCATCCGCACTCGGTCCGCAGGTAGTATTACATTTCATTACATTTCATTATAGTACAACGGTTTGATTTGTCTAATCTTAGCAATTTCTTCTTAGCTAGCTACATAGCCGTCTTTGTATCAAAGATAATTGCGTAATTATCGTATTTCGTCGTCCTAACGTAGTCTACACTGCTATCTGCCCAGCAGCTAGCCAGCTAGCTAACGTCCACCGTCTACCGATTAGCAGCACAACTATTACACTCAACTGAACGACTTGATTAGTGTAGTGTTAGCTAGCTACATAGTTGTCTTTGCTGTCTTCGTATCCAAGATAATTGTGTAGTTTAGAGTGTGTAGTTTTAGAGTGATTATCTTAATTTACCGAGGTTAGCTAGCCAGCTATTTGTCGTCCTTAACGTAGGAGACACTGCTAGCTAGCCAACAGCTAGCCAACGTCTACCGAACAGAACTTCCGCACTCAACAACCCGGTCGCATTTCGCTTCGCTCCACAGGTAGTATCACATTTTCATTTCATTTCATTACAGTACAACGGCTTGATTTGTTTGATCGTAGCTAGCTACATAGCTAGCTACATAGCCGTCTTTGTATCAAAGATAATTGTGTAGTCTAGAGTGATTTCCTAGGTTAGCTAGCCAGCTATTGTCGTTCTTTTAACGCAACGTAACGTAATCAACACTGCTAGCTAGCCAGCTAGCCCCGAATAGCAGCACAGTAGAAACTATTACACTCAACTGAACGACTTGATTAGTGTAGTGTTAGCTAGCTACATAGTTGTCTTTGCTGTCTTCGTATCCAAGATAATTGTGTAGTTTAGAGTGTGTAGTTTTAGAGTGATTATCTTAATTTACCGAGGTTAGCTAGCCAGCTATTTGTCGTCCTTAACGTAGGAGACACTGCTAGCTAGCCAACAGCTAGCCAACGTCTACCGAACAGAACTTCCGCACTCAACAATTGTCGCATTTCGTCGCTCCACAGGTAGTATCACATTTTCATTTCATTTCATTACAGTACAACGGCTTGATTTGTTTGATCGTAGCTAGCTACATAGCTAGCTACATAGCCGTCTTTGTATCAAAGATAATTGTGTAGTCTAGAGTGATTTCTAGGTTAGCTAGCCAGCTATTGTCGTTCTTTAACGCAACGTAACGTAATCAACACTGCTAGCTAGCCAGCTAGCCCCGAATAGCAGCACAGTAGAAACTATTACACTCAACGGAACGACTTGATTAGTGTAGTGTCAACAACGCAGCCACTGCCAGCTAGCCTACATAGTCAACAACGCAGCCACTGCCAGCTAGCCTACTTCAGCAGTACTGTATCATTTTAATCATTTTAGTCAATAAGATTATTGCTACGTAAGCTTAACTTTCTGAACATTCGAGACGTGTAGTCCACTTGTCATTCCAATCTCCTTTGCATTAGCGTAGCCTCTTCTGTAGCCTGTCAACTATGTGTCTGTCTATCCCTGTTCTCTCCTCTCTGCACAGACCATACAAACGCTCCACACCGCGTGGCCGCGACCACCCTAATCTGGTGGTCCCAGCGCGCACGTCCCACGTGGAGTTCCAGGTCTCCGGTAGCCTCTGGAACTGCCGATCTGCGGCCAACAAGGCAGAGTTCATCTCAGCCTATGCCCCCCTCCAGTCCCTCGACTTCTTGGCACTGATCGGAAACATGGATCACCACAGATAACACTGCTACTCCTACTGCTCTCTCTTCGTCCGCCCACGTGTTCTCGCACACCCCGAGAGCTTCTGGTCAGCGGGGTGGTGACACCGGGATCCTCATCTCTCCCAAGTGGTCATTCTCTCTTTCTCCCCTTACCCATCTGTCTATCGCCTCCTTTGAATTCCATGCTGTCACAGTTACCAGCCCTTTCAAGCTTAACATCCTTATCATTTATCGCCCTCCAGGTTCCCTCGGAGAGTTCATCAATGAGCTTGATGCCTTGATAAGCTCCTTTCCTGAGGACGGCTCACCTCTCACAGTTCTGGGCGACTTTAACCTCCCCACGTCTACCTTTGACTCATTCCTCTCTGCCTCCTTCTTTCCACTCCTCTCCTCTTTTGACCTCACCCTCTCACCTTCCCCCTACTCACAAGGCAGGCAATACGCTCGACCTCATCTTTACTAGATGCTGTTCTTCCACTAACCTCATTGCAACTCCCTCCAAGTCTCCGACCACTACCTTGTATCCTTTTCCCTCTCGCTCTCATCCAACACTTCCCACACTGCCCCTACTCGGATGGTATCGCGCCGTCCCAACCTTCGCTCTCTCTCCCCGCTACTCTCTCCTCTTCCATCCTAGCATCTCTTCCCTCTGCTCAAACCTTCTCCAACCTATCTCCTGATTCTGCCTCCTCAACCCTCCTCTCCTCCCTTTCTGCATCCTTTGACTCTCTATGTCCCCTATCCTCCAGGCCGGCTCGGTCCTCCCCTCCCGCTCCGTGGCTCGACGACTCATTGCGAGCTCACAGAACAGGGCTCCGGGCAGCCGAGCGGAAATGGAGGAAAACTCGCCTCCCTGCGGACCTGGCATCCTTTCACTCCCTCCTCTCTACATTTTCCTCTTCTCTCTCTGCTGCTAAAGCCAATTTCTACCACTCTAAATTCCAAGCATCTGCCTCTAACCCTAGGAAGCTCTTTGCCACCTTCTCCTCCCTCCTGAATCCTCCTCCCCCTCCCCCCTCCTCCCTCTCTGCAGATGACTTCGTCAACCATTTTGAAAAGAAGGTCGACGACATCCGATCCTCGTTTGCTAAGTCAAACGACACCACTGGTTCTGCTCACACTGCCCTACCCTGTGCTCTGACCTCTTTCTCCCCTCTCTCTCCAGATGAAATCTCGCGTCTTGTGACGGCCGGCCGCCCAACAACCTGCCCGCTTGACCCTATCCCCTCCTCTCTTCTCCAGACCATTTCCGGAGACCTTCTCCCTTACCTCACCTCGCTCATCAACTCATCCCTGACCGCTGGCTACGTCCCTTCCGTCTTCAAGAGAGCGAGAGTTGCACCCCTTCTGAAAAAACCTACACTCGATCCCTCCTCCCTCCAACAACTACAGACCAGTATCCCTTTCTTTTCTCTCCAAAACTCTTGAACGTGCCGTCCTTGGCCAGCTCTCCCACTATCTCTCTCAGAATGACCTTCTTGATCCAAATCAGTCAGTTTTCAAGACTAGTCATTCAACTGAGACTGCTCTTCTCTGTATCACGGAGGCGCTCCGCACTGCTAAAGCTAACTCTCTCTCCTCTGCTCTCATCCTTCTAGACCTATCGGCTGCCTTCGATACTGTGAACCATCAGATCCTCCTCTCCACCCTCTCAGAGTTGGGCATCTCCGGCGCGGCCCACGCTTGGATTGCGTCCTACCTGACAGGTCGCTCCTACCAGGTGGCGTGGCGAGAATCCGTCTCCACACCACGTGCTCTCACCACTGGTGTCCCCCAGGGCTCTGTTCTAGGCCCTCTCCTATTCTCGCTATACACCAAGTCACTTGGCTCTGTCATAACCTCACATGGTCTCTCCTATCATTGCTATGCAGACGACACACAATTAATCTTCTCCTTTCCCCTTCTGATGACCAGGTGGCGTATCGCATCTCTGCATGTCTGGCAGACATATCAGTGTGGATGACGGATCACCACCTCAAGCTGAACCTCGGCAAGACGGAGCTGCTCTTCCTCCCGGGGAAGGACTGCCCGTTCCATGATCTCGCCATCACGGTTGACAACTCCACTGGGTCCTCCTCCCAGAGCGCTAAGAACCTTGGCGTGATCCTGGACAACACCCTGTCGTTCTCAACTAACATCAAGGCGGTGGCCCGTTCCTGTAGGTTCATGCTCTACAACATCCGCAGAGTACGACCCTGCCTCACACAGGAAGCGGCGCAGGTCCTAATCCAGGCACTTGTCATCTCCCGTCTGGATTACTGCAACTCGCTGTTGGCTGGGCTCCCTGCCTGTGCCATTAAACCCCTACAACTCATCCAGAATGCCGCAGCCCGTCAGGTGTTCAACCTTCCCAAGTTCTCTCACGTCACCCCGCTCCTCCGCTCTCTCCACTGGCTTCCAGTTGAAGCTCGCATCCGCTACAAGACCATGGTGCTTGCCTACGGAGATGTGAGGGGAACGGCACCTCAGTACCTCCAGGCTCTGATCAGGCCCTACACCCAAACAAGGGCACTGCGTTCATCCACCTCTGGCCTGCTCGCCTCCCTACCACTGAGGAAGTACAGTTCCCGCTCAGCCCAGTCAAAACTGTTCGCTGCTCTGGCCCCCCAATGGTGGAACAAACTCCCTCACGACGCCAGGACAGCGGAGTCTATCACCACCTTCCGGAGACACCTGAAACCCCACCTCTTTAAGGAATACCTAGGATAGGATAAAGTAATCGCTCTCACCCCCCTTAAAAGATTTAGATGCACTACTGTTCCACTGGATGTCATAAGGTGAATGCACCAATTTGTAAGTCGCTCTGGATAAGAGCGTCTGCTAAATGACTTAAATGTTAAATGTTAAATGTTACAATAATCTCATTACCATAACACTTACAAAGCTAGAAAGAAACATGGCAAACTGAAAATGGTGCACATTTGTTTAATTTCCTAAGATTCAGGAGAGTTACTACAATATTTCAACCAAAAATATGACATTTTGATTTTCAGCGCGTTTTAATTTTAAAATTTTATTTATTACTTATACCCCTTTTTCTCCACAATTTCATGGTATCCAATTGGTAGTTACAGTCTGTGTCTCATCGCTGCAATTCCCCTATAGACTCCGGAGAGGTGAAGGTCAAGAGCCATGCATCCTCAGAAACACGACCCCACCAAACCTCACTGCTTCTTGACACACTGCTCTCCTTAACCCGAAACCAGCCGCACCATTGTGTCAGAGGACATACCATCCAACTGACGACACACAACTGTGTGCTTGCAGGCACCCGTGTGTTTTCATTTGAATCTGTTCCCATTACCATAGTACAACACAGTTACAGTAATTATAATCTAAAATGGGTTAATGGGGTGCTAAAACAATGATCACATTTAAACATAATTAAAGAGAAAATACTAGCTTACCTTGTAGCCATCTTTGATTTTCTCTTCTTAGAGATTTTTATTTTTGTATTTTTGATTGAACTAGACAAGTCAGTTAAGAACAAATTCTTATTTACAATGACGGCCTACCCCGACCAAACCCTAACCCGGATGACGCTGGGCCAATTGTGCGCTGCCCTATAACTCCCAATCACGGCTGGTTGTGATACAGCCTGGAATCGAACCAGGATCTGTAGTGACGCCTCTAGCACTGACCTGCAGTGCCTTAGACCGCTGCGCCACTCGGGAGCCCAGATGCATTATGGGTTGATTTATTAGGATTTTTTAAAAACACTACTTGAAGAAATCCTAAGGTAATGTCTGAAATGTGAATACCCAGAAATGATAACTGTCTTGGAATATGTACCACTTTTAAACAACATTTTATTGGTTTTAATTAAATATGTAAGTTATTTTTATAAATTAAATGCATGTAAAGTCCTACAAAATTACAGTAATGAGATTTTTAGTAAAGATTTCATAAAAATATATATTTTTTAATAAAAAGATTTAAGCACTAAACAAGTTAAAGAGCAATAGTGAGCATTAATATGATAGTCAATTATATACAAAAAACATGGCTATATTCAGTGCCTTTGGAAAGTATTCAGACCAGTTGACTTTTTCCACATATTGTTATATTACAGCCTTATTCTAAAATGAATTAAATAGTTTTTTTCCCCCAAATCATATATACACATAGTGACATAATGACAAAGCAAAAACATGTTTTTATACATTTTAGCAAAAAATTATAATAAAAAATATCAAATTTACATGACTATTCTGACACTTCACTCAATACTTTGTCGAAGCACATTTGGGCGCGATTACAGCCTCGAGTCTTCTTTGGTATGACGCTACAAGCTTGGCACACCTTTTTTGGGGGAGTTTCTCACATTCTCTGCAGATCCTCTTAAACTCTGTCAGGTTGGATGGGGAGAGTTGCTGCACAGCTATTTTCAGGTCTCTCCAGAGATGTCTGAGTTCTGGCTGGGCCACTCAAGGACATTCAGAGACTTGTTCTGAAGCCACACCTGTGTTGTATTGGCTGTATGCATTGGGTCGTTGTCCTGTTGGAAGGTGAACCTTCGCCCCAGTCTGAGGTCCTGAGCACTCTGGAGCAGGTTTTCATCAAGGATCTCTCTATACTTTGCTCCGTTCATGCTTCAATCCTGACTAGTCTCCAAGTCCCTGCCATTGAAAAACATCCCCACAGCATGATGCTGCCACCACCATGCTTCACGGTTGGGATGGTGCCAGGTTTCCTCCATACGTGACGCCTGGAGTTCAATCTTGGTTTCATCAGACCAGAGAATCTTGTTTCTCATGGTCTGAGAGTCTTTAGGTGCCTTTTGGCAAACTCCAAGCAGACTGTCGTGTGCCTTTTAATGAGGAGTGGCTTCCGTCTGGCCACTCTACCATAAAGGCCTGATTGGTGGAGTGCTGCAGAGATGGTTGTCCTTCTGGAAGGTTCTACCATCTACACAGAGGAACTCTAGAGCTCTGTCAGAGTGACCATCGGGTTCTTGATCACCTCCCTGACCACGGCCCTTCTCCCCCGATTGCTCAGTTTGGCCGGGCGGCCAGCTCTTGGAAGAGTCTTGGTGGTTCCAAACTTCTTCCATTTCAGAATGATGGAGGCCACTGTGTTCTTGGGGATCTTCAATGCTGCAAAACATTTGGTACCCTTCCCCAGATCTGTGCCTCGACACAATCCTGTCTCGAAGCTCTACTGACAATTCCTTTGACCTCATAGCTTGGTTTTTGCTCTGACATGCACTGTCAACTGTGGGACCTTATATAGACATGTCCAATCAATTGAATTTACCACAGGTGGACCCCAATCAAGTTGTAGAAATATCTCAAGGATGATCAATGGAAACAGAATGCACCTGAGCTCAATGATTTACTTGTGTAAATAAGCAATTTCAGTTTTTTACATTTGCAAAAATTTACTTTGCCATCATGGGGTATTATGTGTTGATTGCTGAGGATTTTCATTTATTTAATCCATTATAGAATAAGGCTGTAACGTAACAAAATGTGGAAAAAGTCAAGGGGTCTGAGTTGGATTTATAAGAATCACCCATTTCCTGGAGTCTTTACTGAGTGTTACTAGAGGTTGCATATCAGTCCTCCATTCAGAGAGAGATTGGACAGATAACAATCCAAGATCTGCACATTTCCCTTTCCAGACACTCTTGAGAATTCAAAACTATATTTTTCATCCAGAACCCACAGTCACAGACAATGTCGTTTATTCAGCCACAGCCAGTGTGATATAAGCACCCACTTATGAAAACAAACTAACAAGCAAAACCACTCACTCTAGTTCTGTTGGCAGTGAGACAAATGTGAATTAGAACAATGAGAGAGAAAGTGTGTGGAAGCAGATCAGCTTTCAGACTCCAGACTTGATCAAAGCCGAGACAGACAGACAGATCTGTCTGTGACAGTGACACTGCCTCTGAGGCCGGCGTGTTTTCTGATGGCTTTCTGACTGACAGCTCTGAGTCAGTGACTGTGTCCCAGATGGCACTCTATTCACCTTTATAGTGTACTGCTTTCAAAAGTAAAGCACTATAAAAGGCATAGCGTACCATTTAGGATGCAGCCAGTGTCAAAGTGACAGCAACTACTCAGGGGACAGCTTGCAGGATGAGAGAAGAGGAACCAGAAAGGAAGGGACAGCTTGCAGGATGAGAGAAGAGGAACCAGGAAGGAAGGGACAGCTTGCAGGATGAGAGAAGAGGAACCAGGAAGGAAGGGACAGCTTGAGGCCCACAAAAACATGACTGTCCTGGGTGTTCCTACCTGTGCCCTCCAACATAAAGTCTACATCCCTCACCAGGTGGAGATCAGGGCCTGTACTCACAAAGTATCTAAGAGAGAAAGTGCTGATCTAGGATCAGATTTCTCTTTGAGATCATAAATGAATAGGATCATATGGACAAGGAGAATATAATCAGCACACCTAGTACAGTGAGACACTTTTTGAATACGGGCCCATCACACTACCCTCTGTATCCCAGCCCCCCTACTGTCCTTAACAACTCCCCCATCTGGGGGTCTGCGGTGTAGAAGCCATTTACCAGCCCCAGCCTCTAGTGCCAACCAACCCTCATCTCTATTGAATTACAGGAATTAAATCACAGATCCTTAATTAGGACCAATAAAGGTACCCTGTGGCTTCAGGAACCTAAGAGAGACGCTGTGATTGGATAAAAATGTGAAAACATATGAAAATGAAATTGGTTTACCACTGAGTGCACGCACCATGACTCTGAGTG
Organism: Oncorhynchus nerka; assembly: GCF_034236695.1. Taxonomy (NCBI): domain Eukaryota; kingdom Metazoa; phylum Chordata; class Actinopteri; order Salmoniformes; family Salmonidae; genus Oncorhynchus; species Oncorhynchus nerka. Next base: position 71,840,720 of record NC_088402.1, on the reverse strand, counting down.
GAGGAGGAAAGTGGAGGAGAGGAAGAGAGGAAGAGAGGAGGAGAGGGGAGTCCCAGTGCGAGTCACACCTCCCCACCTCTGAAAAACTCTTATACTCTGTGTGTGACCAGGGGAATAGAAGAGAAGTATGGCGAGCATGCCATCGTGCCGGGGAGGACTGGGCGAGGCTGGAGAACAGGGGGTATTCAGGGTAATACGTCTACCACCGAATACACTGGAGAGTGCTGCTGCAGCGATGAACGACGACTAACTGAAAGAGACAGGCCAGACGCACACCCACACGCTTGTGTGGACATACATATACACAGTGCACACACGTACACACACACAGAGTAAACACACACACACTCACAAGAGGTAGTTGCTGAGGAAAACCCCAGGAAAATTGTCATTTTAATCAATAGAGAAGTGAAGGAGAAGCTCGTCGGAATAACACGTAGCCTGTCTGCTCCAGCTGACCAACACCTCATAGTGTCAGGATGGCCACAAGCTTTAAACTGCCTTAAACTCACCCAACACTAAGTCTCCCCCTGTGCTCCCAGATTCACTAGGACATTGAAATGAAATTGAAATAAAAGACTTAGTAGTGGAGACATTTCTAGGTCTGCGAGAGCCAGCTAGAAGATAATTGGCTTAAATGCAATGGGCAGGTAGGACTAGAGATTTGGAGGGTGTGTGAGTTGGAATTACAAGCATCTGTGAACACACACACGCACAAACTCTAAATAAAATGGTTGTACACTCTCCCTAATTTTTTCTCCATTAGCTTGATGTGCTGTTTGTGATGTTGCTATTTTTGAAAACATGGTGGGAGAAATCTTGCTCCATCACAACACAATACACAGCGGCAAGCAGTAAGTACACAAACAAAAAACAGCCCCCAACCACCTTCCCACTCAGGCAGGCAGGCACTAATCCTCCCCTGCCCTAATTGTGGGTGCAGTCACCCCACGTTCACTTCCTCCCCAAACGGGAAGGCATGAAAGAGCTGGCTTATACAGTACTGTACCAGACCTCTCTCTCAGTCTCTCTCTCTCTCCAAATGATCCACTCTGGCACTGAAACAGTAGGTGGTACTCTCTCTCCATTTCTCTCTCCATTTCTCTCACTCCATCACCCTCTTTCCTTCACTCACCATTTTTCTCTCCCTCCCTCCCTCTTTC